>NW_019393086.1:835514-850437 GCF_000648675.2 Cimex lectularius
AGTCAGTCATTCTCTTTATCTCCTAAGAGAACCCTAATCCATAAAAAATATAATATCTAGTTTTTTGTGCTTAAAATAATGTAATTATGCAAGGTTTCAAACAAAATGGGATTGTCTAAAGCTATAGGAATTGTATTTTTGTGGTATTCATCAAATATTACTCTAACTTATAATTTCCCTTAGTTATTCCACACCGCTAATGGCACTGGATATTGCATATCTACAGACTAAATTCCTGTTATTTTCGTTTAACACTTTGTTTTGTAATTTACCGTTTAAGCATCAAGTCTTTTATCGAGATAGAGAGAAATAAAATTCACCTATTTTGATTTTCTACGAATTATAACATGCACGTCTCAGTGCATAATACAGTAACATTTCCTCTGTTCCAACTCGTTTATTGTTTGCTTATGCTTGAGAGTTTTATCATAGTTGAAAAATATTTGTATGGAAAAAACTTTGTAAATGTTTGTTAAAAAAATATATTTTTCATTTGTTGATCATGTATATAATATGTGTATTACTATACTATTGGGTTGTCCGGAAAATAATGCAGGATTTTGGTATTAAACAAAAAAAAGAAACTAGTTACTTTAAAGCAATGTTCTTTAATCAAAATAATTTCCCATACTCTCAATACATTTCTCCCAACGTGTTGGTAACTTATTAATTCCGTCTGAGTAGAATTCAGAATTTTTAGAATTGATAAAGTCAATAAATGCATTTTCCAGTTCCGTTTGATTTTTGAATATTATGTGTTGTAAGTAGTGGTCCAGGTGTCTAAAAAAATGGTAGTCAGTAGGCGAGAGGTCCGGAGAGTAGGGTGGGTGAGGCAAAGTTTCATAGCCAAGCTCCAATAATTTTTGTGACGTTACACGTGACACATGTGGTCGAGCGTTGTCATGCAACAAAATGGGCCCTTTCCGATTGACCAAAGAGGGCTTCATTACTGCCAATTTCTGATGCATGGTATTAATTTGGTTACAGTATGATTCAGCATTGATGGTTTCGCCAGGATTTAAGAAGCTGTAGTGTATTAAACCAAATGAAGCCCACCATACCGTAACCATTACCTTTTTTTGATGAGTTGGGGGCTTTGGAGCTTCTCCTTTGTCGAGCCACTGTCCAGAACGTCTAGTGTTATCGTAGAGAATCCACTTTTCGTCACATGTAACAATTCTGGCCAGAAATGGGTCATTTTTGTTTCGACAAAGAAGTGATGCACAAACATCAAAGCGCTGATTTTTTTGGCGATCGTTTAATGAGTGTGGAACCCAATTTTCGAGTTTTTTCACTTTTCCAATCGCCTTGAGGTGGTCAGCGACGGTCGTTTTACTGACTTTGAGTTGCTCTGCAAGTTCTCGAACAGTTGTTTTGGGGTTTTCTTCCACCACTGATCGCAGAACATCATCATTAAGAGAGGAAGGCCTTCCACGACCTTCTTCATCTTCAAGGCTGAAATCTCCCTCCCGAAATTTTTTAAACCACCTTTGCACAGTGCACTCATTAACACAACCCTCGCCCCAGACTTGGTTAATGTTTCTAGCCGTTTGGGCTCCGCTTCGGCCGAGTTTAAACTCGTAAAAGAAAATCGTACGAAATTCTCGCTTTGACATTATAAGGATGACTGAATTATTTCCAAGTAGCGGAATGCTACAGAGGTAAACAAACAATATCATTTGGAAGAGGATTAATAAGTGTTGACATTCATACAAATGAGTAATCCTGTAAACGTAAACAGAATATTTTATATAGATTTTTTTTAATGAAAACTTAAAATCCTGCATTATTTTCCGGACAACCCAATAGAACACGATTTTTGTTAAAAAATATCCGTCGATTTTTTTAAATTGTACACTTATTATTTCAAAGTCCATTTAGTGTTATAAACCAATTTCTTTATTATTGATTTCTTTAATGAAAAATGGTAATTGTTTGTTTTTCTTAAATCTTACAGAGACTCAAGGAGGAACATTATAACTTTCAACAGCTGTCTTTCAAGGTTAGATTTCTTCTGTATTACATTATTTTCAGATTGTTTTGCACGTATTATCTTAAATGTGTATTTTGCTTATCACCATCGAAAATTCAATAGGGTTATAATTATGTTTAATGATTATTCGGAGATCGTGAGATGCGGTCTGGTGTGACGTAGGTTTTAGAAAAACATTCTCTTAATCGTGCCAACGTTTCGATCTTTATTGAGATCATCTTCAGGGCTCAAAGTGTTTGTTTTCTGCGTAATTGAGCCATTCTTGTGTGTTGTGTTGAGAGTGTTCACGACTTCTCCACGTATATGCGGATTGGACGCTCAGACGCGTTTCGCCATTTCACCATCTTCAGTGTGTCTTTATGACATTCTTGAAGTTAAGTCTCTTTCGGGAGATCGTGAGAGATACGAAGTTATCTTTGTTTGCCGGTACTGTTGAAGGAATAACTTTTTTTGTTTCGTTTTTCGTCTTTGTGATAGGCGGTCTTGTTTCTTTGTATTGATTTAACATTTTCCATTGCGTAAACGATGTATGTTAAATTTTTATGTCTTTTTTCGTGTTTTTTAAATTAATTATTATTTCAAATAATTAATGCTTTTATGTAACGTCTTGGGTGAAATGACAAAGTCAGTGTCAGTGTCAACCAAGACCTTACATAAACAGATTAATTAATTGAAAGAAGTAATTTGGTCAATCAGACCACTAAATATAATGGATTTAATAAGTAAAACGAAGTATAACTACACTAACAGCTCCCCACTTCAGAAGTCGCCAAGAATCGAATCCTGATTACACGACATTTGAAAAATGACAAAAAGGAGGGAAAATTCGAAAGGTTCTAGGTTGAGATGGTGAGTTGGTGTCCGAGTGGATCGAAGCCACGATAGCTCAAGGGGTAAGCAGCGGCGTATTAAGCCGAAGGTGGTGGGTTCGAATCCCACTTGTGGCACTAACTTTTTCATTTCAACGAAGTCCTTACATAAAAAGATTAATTAATTGAAAGAAGTAATTTGGTCAATACAAGTACAATACAGTACATTATTCAATTAATTAATGAAAGGTATTGGTCGGTACTTGAGCTATCCACTCGGCCACCAACTCCTCATCTCAATCTACAACTTTTCGACTTATCCCTCCTTTTTGCCATTTTTCAAATGTCGTGTAATCGGATTGGATTCTCGACGACAAATAAAATGGCCACGGAGAGCTTTAGTGAAGTGTACTTCATTTAATTAATTAAATTCACTAATTTCGTGGTCCACTTGACCAATTAATACATTACAATTAATTAAGGTTTTTAGTTGAGATGAAAAAAAGTTAATGGCACGAGGGGGATTCATTTGTCGTCGAGAATCCAATTCGATTACACGACATTTGGAAAATGGCAAAACGGAGTGAAAATTCGAGAGGCGAGGCTGAGATGGGAAGTTGGTGCCCGAGCGGATCGAAGTCACGATAGCTCAAGTGGTAGAGCAGCGGCGTATTAAGCCGAAGGTGGTGGGTTCGAATTCCACTTGTGGCACTAACTTTTTCATTTCAACGAAGTCCTTACATAAAAGCGGCGTTTTTAGCTGAAGATCGTGGGTTCGAATCCCCCTCGTGGCACTGACTTTTTTATCTGGACCAATACCTTTCATAAATATTAATTAATTGAAAAATTCTAGTTAGTCAATCGGACCACGAACTGTAATGTATATACATTATGTTTTCCGATACATCGCACGTCTCGCAGTTTGGAGTAGCTCTACGGCTAATTTTATTCATGTATGCACGGAAAATTCAGTGTTTTTAGGAAATCCGGGATATCAAAGCAAAAAATTCTTTTGCGCCAGTTTTTAGCCTTAAATGTTTGTGTGTATCCACGTTTTTACATATGTTCATTTTCGGCCTTTTTGAACGTCGTATAGTGGATTCATGCTAGACTCTATTGTTGAGAGTTCGTTGATTGTTGAGCCGCAATGTTGGATTTTCTGCCTCTGTCCTTAAAAAATCGTACATATTCTTTATATGTGTCTTTTATTTTTGATCCTGTCTGTTCGATGAACGTATGTATTTGTATTTGACACCACATTCGCAAATATGGCTTATCTGCCATTTTTGTCAAGTGGGTTGGTTTTGTTTTAGTAATTTTCCGATTGTGTGTTGCATGCAATGGCTTTCAATTTAGCCCAGTTTTTGTTTTTTGTTAGATTTCTTTTTAGTCTATCCATTTTGCGTTTTTCAGTGCACCATTTTGTGCGATGGGGGTGATTGGAGTCGGATTGTATGATGTTGACATTCACTACCGGTTTTCTGTATATGTGGAATTGTAGTTTGTTGTCAGTTTTAGTGATTGTCACGCCAATACGCAAGACCTTATAAAAGATACTTGATCTTCTCTTGAATCGGCTCTTTAAAAAAAGGACGAGAACTAGAGAGATCTTTACTTAAATGTGGGAAGCACCTACTTATTTATGAAGGATAAGAACATTTTAAACGTTTTTAAAAGCTTACTTTTAAGTAAAGTAAAACTAATAATTTGAAGTTTTTTCTTTCTAAGTGTGAATAAAAGCAACGTGGCGTTCGAAAATTGAAGATAAACAATGTTAAATAGCAGTTCATAAAACTTTTCTAATGTAGTTTGGTGATTAGCCAAAAAAAGTATTTTTCGTTTCATGAAGGTTCTTCGGAAAAACCTGCTAATAAAAATTCACACTGACGTCGAAATAGTGTAGGATATATTTCTTCTTTTGTTTTTACCCACCTGACATGATCTAAGCTGATCACGTATGTGTGATGCAGGCGTGACGAGCCACTCACAGATCCAACAACGTTATTACTGTCTAGAGAAAGGATCAAAACACCCGGAAAGAAAAGGGAAAATGGAATCCCATTATCTTCAAGACGTGCGAGCAGTAAACTGTGAATAGGGAAGTCTGGCTGTTATTCCATTGACAAGTTTATCACCCCCACAAAGAAGGAAATGATCGCGGAATCCACACTGACAGAAGCAAAAAACGAACATTTTCATTCATATTTCTACAGAATGTGTAATCTATATATAATATAAATATTGTTAAATGTCCTATGTTGTATGTAAGCATAGACCCATTTAAAATACAAATCAATTAAAAAAAAAATAATAAAAGTTTTGATGAGGAACGTTTTTAAACACCAAAAATGGGGGAATTGAGAATTCTGAGAGTATAGAAGTTATGTGTTTTATGTTTCTGTGTCTTGTATGAGTGAATGTGTTTATCGGTGTGAATGGGGAGGGGCTGATGGCGAAGTAGCTTCTCCATCGCCTCCCAGGTTATGTGTATGACTTGGGCTGATGGTGGAAATTTTACACACACATACTCCATAGACCCCAATTAAGATTAGTTTATTAAAGGGAACAGGTAGATGGTAGATATCGAGTACTCCATCTACCAAACGGAATGAGTGCGATCAATGAAAGTTGGTGGGAATGTATTTATCGGGGTGAATGGGGAGGGGCGGATGGTGAAGTAGCATCTCCATCGCCCCTCATGTTGCGTGTGTGACTTGGGTCTACAACGGAAAATTTTTAAAGTATCCCATCGACCCCAAATTAGATTAGTTTTATTATAGAGAACAGGTAGGTGGAAGAATATTGAGTACTCCATCTACCAAACAGTATGAGTGCGGACGTGCGGACGTCACAAGACGAAAGGATCTTTAGCGTACGCACCTAGCCTATTCGTCCTTATCGGACGTTTTGATTCTCAAGATGAGAGCTGACGCACCTCCGCATACGACAGAAGAGTGATACCGCCGCACCATTGGTGTAGAGGCAGCTCACCCCGAAGGGCCAAGACAACCTCGCTCTCTGCTTGTCCATTCCGAGTGGTGGGGCCCGCATTGTGCATCGGGTCGTATGCCGCACGCAAAGGGCTAACAGGCCGAAATACATCCGCCTGTTCTCCCGCGTATTCCCTAGATAGAGAAGTCCACTCTATCTCCCTGAGTATAGGGGCTCCCCTAGCGTAGAAACTTCCCGGAACGCCCCCTGCAGCGGTTTTGTTTAAAGTGGAATTGCTACCCCCCCCACCCTAGAGGAGCACCGCCTACGGTAAAAACCTCCTGTCGAGCTTAGCCTACACCTGCCATGCGCATTCGAGGGACGCCATAGGTTCAGCCTAGGTGGTCCGATCCTTAGCTTCCCCAAGGGTACCACGCCGGTCATACGCACAACAATGTAAAGCATACTCGAGCAGGAGAAACCGATTCAATACCCGTTTCCATCCGCTTACTCTCGCATTCGAGGGACTTTATCCAGTATGTGTGCGGACAGTGTATGTAGGTATGAATGTATTTATTGGTGTGATTGTGTATAACGTGTGTAGCGGTACTAGTGCTTCGGGGCTAAAATGATCAAGCTGATCGGATGCCCCTGTCAAAAAAAGTCCAATTTAACAGCCAGCTCTTTAACATGTACATACGTTACTCATTCTCAAACCATAAGCTTTTTCTAGTTTTGTAGCCGGTGGTTAAATTTTTCATTGCGACATGGGGGCTAAGTTTAAAACGCGCTCAGAGTGAAATTTTATTACATTTACTATATGCCTGAACTAACTGGAAATGATAGTAGGGTTTGGAGTGCAAAGGCCGTCATAAAGCAAGACACCTTGACTTATTTAAACAATGACAAATGGACGTCAAAAAAAAAAAAAAAAAAAAAAAAAATACATGAGAGAAACATATACGCAAAAAGCAAAAAAAAGTGCTAAATAGCTTGGTTGTTGTTCGTTTACATTGATCCTGAAAATGATTACAACGGAAAACAATTTTACGTTGCCGGAAAGGAGTCAATTGTGTTTCAACATTGTACTAATTTTCATTTTGAAAATGTTTATTTTAATTTGCTTTCTTTTCCAGTCCATCCACACTCGTCGTCCTCCTTATATCATCCAATCCCTCCAATTCAACTCCTCACATCACACCCGTAAAACCCGCTCATCCCCAATCGACCTTATCCTTCCGCAACATACAACCCATACCTTCGAAAGATCCTTTCTGATCCGAGCCCCTAAACTCTGGAACTCCCTTCCCCTATCTATTCGTCACGCTGCCTCCTTCTCCTCATTTAAATCCCATCTTTATAATCACCTCCTCTCCCTCCAAGCAGAGACCTCACGATAACATTTATTATTTTTGTCTTTGTTTAATATACCTCGTAATTTTCTCTTCTGGCCCGCCTTACTGGCATACATTGTGCCACGATTTCTATCTATCTTTTTTTTCCTTTTTTTTTTAAATTATGTGACTTCATAGAAGGTTATTATATTTTGTCTCATGTAAATTATTCTAAGGGGACACCAGTCCCAGAATAAAGTTATTTTTCTTCTTCTTCGTCTTAATTTATATCCGGAGGATCTTTCCCCCAACTTAATTCTGACATATCGATTATAAACTTTTTTTCAGCCGGCTAGCTACTAGGGCTAGCACCTTGTTTTTGACATATTTCATGATATTTTATTATGTTTTTAGAGAACGAAAAGAATCGGTTCTCGCTTAGTAGGTCTGGCGATCTTTCTGATGGAATTTCTGGAATTTGATTTTTACTCGTATTCAGCCACTCCACACAAGGTGAAAAGGCTCTAAAACTTTGTAAGGGTTGCAAAATTAATTAATGCATAAATTTTGTTTGTTTGGTATACAAACAACCCTGGTGGGGACCTTCTTCCCCGAGGAGTGGTAAGAAAAGCGGGGAGAAAGGCATTGAGTGGCTGGAGACTGTGGAGTCAACAACGGTGAGCCTATTCCTTATTTTTGTAAATTCCTGGGACGTTTCCTTTTGGGAGTGTGTCCGCTCCTCGTTCAATTAAGTGTATTTGCAAATAGTATTTGTATTGAATTTATCTAAGTTGAAATTGTGTTGTTTTTCCGTAAAGAGGAATTTTTTATTTTTTTTAACAAAGACATAATTTTGGTTTGTTTCTTACACGGCATTTATTGTAAATATAGCTTGTTTTATCTGATTTCATAAGGCCACATTATATTTTGTACTTTACGTGTGTTTGATATTTCTTTTCCCAGTTCTTTTTTCCTTTCGGAAATTCTCAGAATTGTTTGGTCGAGGACCAACGGGTTCATCAACAACTGATGCATACCCACGCATTTGAACTTACAATTAGCCTAACCTTAATTTGGCCATAGAAATAATAAATGATTGAGTGGGTGTGGAGTTCAATCCTTTTCAAAAAGATAGTTCCTATTCACAGTAAGTTATTTTGCAACGATCCTGATTTTGAGCCCTTTAGCTCATTATCGGGTTGAAGGACTTCTACAACTACTTCTCTCGACATGAATTGCAAAAGTGAACGCTCTGATACACCCGCCAACGCGACGTTCCAATTAGCAGCTGGTTTATTTAATAGCGTTCAATTTGAACGCGCGAAAAGCGGAAATTATAACACAAATAAATATTATAATAGTAAATACTGTAAGAAATTAGTTATAAATTAGCGATTAAAGATAAAAGATAGAAAATTAGAATGATACCTTAATATTATTAAATTATTATAAAAATAATTTGGTCATTTTCATGGTATTCGATCTTCCCCCACAGACTAACCCACGCATCCACAAACTCTCGCATTTATAAATACGTTCACACAAAGGACAACCTATCATACCATATGTACAGCTAAAAATGTGCCTGCCACTGGATATTAATATTAAGCCCGTGCCTTCCCTCCTTTCACTCTAAAAACATTTAAGCTAAAGCTTTACCTAGTTCTGGAGGTCTGTGGGGTCGATATGTCACCACAAACCCACTTACACATACTAAAATTTTCATGCTAATAAATACATTCAATCAAGAGCACAAGACAATCACATAACTAAATTAATTTTAATAATTTGACAAGTAAACATAGTAACAATAAACAAAGTAAACAATAACACAACTTGAAAAGAAACCATTTTAATTTATAAATAATTTGCTATACGTCATGCGACCATTTTCACATGAATACCATATTCCTTGAAATACACTGAGAGAAAAATGTGGTAACCTTCGTTTTTTAATTTTTTTAATGAATGAATTAATTTTTTAGTAAATATTTACAATCGTTATAATGATTATTCGGAAATCGTGAGGTGCGGTCTGGTGTGATGTAGGTTTTAAAATAAAGCGAGTATAGTAGTATAGTGAGAGAGCAAGCTAGAGAAAGAGAAAGAGAGAGAGAGAGAGAGAGAGAGAGAGAGAGAGAGAGAGAGAGGAGAAATAAAAAAGTAAGTTAAACATAAAGGAGAACGATAAAGAGAGTTAAACGGAAAGAGAGTTGGAGCGAGATTGTAATAGAAATAAATATTGAACAGACTGAGTGAGAAATAATACATAAATAGGCAGGGTAATAGTTAATAGATGAAAATATTAAAAGTAAAAAAAAATATTAAGACGAAGCGACAGAATAAATAAATATGTTCATACAAGAAGGTGAAGAGGATAATAGAAGAATAATAAATAAAATATAATCTAGATAATAGATAAGAAAGAAAAGGATAATGATAGAAAAAGAAAGAGAAAAAGGGAAAGAGTGAAAGAGAAAAAGAGAAAGAAAGAAAAAATAGAGATAAACAAGAAATAAAGAATGAGAAAAAGTTTTAATACATCCTCCAAAAATTTCATCATAAAGTTGTTATTTTCCATACCAACCTTATCTGTACACCATCAAATTGAATACCAATTCCATATATAAATATTTTAAATGTAAATCATTATTTTCTTACAACCCACTTTGTTATAATATTGGAATCGGAATAACAATTACCCTGCTTTTGATTCGATTTGCTAATTGAATTTGTTGTATGTTGCCAATCTGAATCACAGACTAAATTAACCGTGATATTTTTCTGTTTACTTAGTTAGAAACAAATCTGCTTAATTTACTACCATTATCATCAACAGACGATATTAGTTCCACATGTTCAATACTCTTTAAATTAAAAATAATTATATTTTATTGTCATATTATTATTATAGATAGGGGATAGGATTGGTAATTATTTGCTATTATTCAGAAATCGTGAGATGCGGTCTGGTGTGATGTAAGTTTTAGAGAAACATTTTCTTTATCGTGCCAACGTTTCGATCTTTATTGAGATCATCTTCAGGGCCTGGGATTTACAAACATTGTTTAAATTTAACAAATGCATGTAGGATGTGGAAATGTGTGAATGCAAAAAGATAATTTTTTTTATATTCAATCAAAGTATTTCTACTCATTCAAAGTGTTTGTTTTCTGTGTAATTGTGCCATTCTTGCGTGTCGTATTGAGAGTGCCAGTAAGATATTGCTGTTTTATGTTCATATATGTTGGATTTTGAAGGGGTGGGGAAGGAAGTCGGTATAGAAAGATATTTTTGTATAAGGAGCGGCTTCTTTGAGGTGAAAAGAAAAATGGGAAAAAACGTTGGTAATAGTTCGGCCACATTATCCTTTCAGGATTATATAGACGGGGATAAATAGGAAATCCTAAATTCCTTTGAGTGAGTAGAAATACTTTGATTGAATATAAAAAAAATATATATTTTGCATTGTATAAATTCACCTTTTTCCACATCCTACATGTATTTATTAAATTAAAACAATGTTTGTAAATCCCAGGCTCTGAAGATGATCTCAATAAAGATCGAAACGTTGGCACGATAAAGAAAATGTTTTTCTAACACCTACATCACACCGGACCGCATATCACGATTTCTGAATAAGCATCGACTAACGGTCACTAATCATCACACAAATCGTTATAATTTTTATTGTTGTTTTCTGGATATTTAAAAAAAAAGATATAGGTAAATAAAAAAATTAAACTGGGGTAAAACAATTTTACCAAAAATTGTTTCTATGGAAACAATGAAAAAATTGATGTATTGGATCTTCTTGAGGTCATTTTACAGGTGAATAAAAAACATCACTATTGGGTTTCACCAAGCTTTCGGCGAATGTTCCGCCATCTTCAGGGCTTTACCCAGTTTTTTAAGACAATTAAATTTTTTTTTTTTTTTTTTTTAAATGAAGGTGGAAATGAATCTACATACTCTTTCATAAGTTAATACTCAATCTCAGGTACATGTATTTCTTTATCACAGATACGTTATATGTATAAAAACTTTTTAACTTAGAATTATAATTTAATTATCTACACTATGTACAAGGAACTTTAAGTAAATTGAGACACATCGGACGGTGTAGATAATTAAATTATAATTCTAAGTTAAAAAACAGTTTAAAAGTTGTGTATACATATAACGTATCTGTGATAAAGAAATACATGTACCTGAGATTGAGTATTAACTTATGAAAGAGAATGTAGATTCATTTCCACCTTCATTTAAAAAACAACAACAAACATGTGCAATAAATTTAATTGTCTTAAAAAACTGGGTAAAGCCCTGAAGATGGCGGAACATTCGCCGAAAGCTTGGTGAAACCCAATAGTGATGTTTTTTATTCACCTGTAAAATGATCTCAAGAAGATCCAATACATCAGTTTAAACTACGGAGGTCGATCAATATCAACTAGAATGAAAAAATGTTCAATTCAGTACGGAGTATTTCCTCCTCTTGGGTTAGTAACTGCTTGCATTCAAATTGCTATAGAGGTTTTGACCATTTATGAGGTTTTGAGTGTAGTGCTGTGGAATATTTTCATACTCCTTCAACCGCGCCATTCTTAACTCCCGCAAATTCTCTGGCATTACTGGCGACATCACCCTCTTTTACAACTCGTCCAAAAGGTGTTCGATATGATTTAAGTCGGGACAACATTCCGGCCACTCTAAAATTTGAATTGAATCCCGTTCCAAGTAGTCAACAGAGATCCTAGTTTTGTCGGGCGTTGCATTATCATAAAAATAAAACCGCGGGGCTGTTAGGTATCCCTCGATGAAGGTATTTTCCCATAGAAGTGCCTGCGCAAACCATATTGAGATTGTCTATTCAAATATTTACTTAAAAATCCAATAGTGAACAGAAATGGGAGATTTTACCTGTGTTTTATTTACAAACGGATTGTTGAACGATAATCAATGGAAGATTGTCTAAGTGATAATTAAAAATATTAAGGGTAGCCACTTTTTTTGCCTCCCAGTGTATAATAATCTTGAAATACACAAATTTTATTTTCTGTGATTCTTATTTATTTAGATAGAAAACGAGGTAAATAAAACCTCGGAATACAAAAACACGTACAAATTGGGTTAAACTTTGGAAATCTAATTAACGATTAACAACGAAGAGACAAACTTGTTGGGGGTGGACAATGGAACTCCTGGAACCTCTTTCTCGCCAGATTTCAAACAGACGACACAGAAATAAAATATTTCCATTTAATTAATGTATCAGATGGAAAGATAATGCCCGCGGAAATTAATCATCATGAACGGGACCAGTTAATTAAGCGTGTGTTTGAAATAATTTAAGCACATCTGCTCAAAACGTGCTCAATTGTTAATTTCACTGAAAAATATTTACAAAAATTGTATTGTGATATTGTCTGTTCAAAATGTTAAGAACAGCTTTTATATTTGCCAATATCAGTTAACAAAACAACATCGACTCATATGTTATTTTAGTTTTTATTATTTGGAGGACGATAGACAATCAAAATCGTGTTTATGTTGTTTGAATCATGTTACTCTATGAACGTTTTCTTTTCTTCTATACCTTCAACTATCTGTTTGTAGATCTCTTGGCCTTCTTTGACTTCTTTGGCGACGGTAGGTTTAATGATTTTCAACAGACCCGCTTCGTAAAAATGCATTTTGCTCGGAAGGTCGTACATGGATTTTATACCAAACTTTCCGAACATGACGGGCAAACCGAAACACGGAATATCGTACGTATCTTTCGTCATGACGAACGCGTTTTCGATAAAGCCGGGCTGCTTAGAACTGATCGTCTTTGCGAGCGAGGAAGCGAATTGACAGACGCCGAACGCCTGCGTCATCGACGAAACGTCTCTGTTCTCCGAAGAAGCGATATCCAGAACTGAAGGCCTTTGGTACTTTTGTGTCAAAAAAATGGACGACTGGGTTGACAGGGTGCTCTTCGCCGTCACGCACGATATCAACGGCACAGAAGTCTTCGGCGTGCAACCCCCGATCACCGGTATCACCTGCATGTTCTTAGTTCTAAGAGAACTTCCCAACGCCAAATCCGCTTTTATCGACAAAAAATTGTTCACCCCGATGACTTTATAATGGAAGTTTCTGTGTGCGGCCTTGAACACTTCGCTCGCCACTGTAAAAGTGGTTGTGAGAGGACCCGTCGACACGCACGTTATAGCGAAAGGTGAATGAGCAACGCAGTTCTTCGAACACTCGTACACGTATTTGCAATTGTTGTAAACCTCATCTCGAGAGAATTTGGATATGTCCGGATGGTACACCTTGCCTCCGACCACTAGGACGATGTTGGCGTCCTTTATCGCAGACTTAATTCCTTCCTTCCCACGGTGGCTGGTGACTTTACCGGGCAAATCGACACTTAGGAGCTGCTCCGCCTGATCTTTCGTATCCATCTCATCGTGTAAGGCGATCTCATCGAATAAATTCGTTCTTTTGAGTAAAAGGGAAAGAGGCTGGCCGATGTTGTTCATCGAGCCGAGAAGAGCCACCTTCAGCCCTTCGACGGCAGTTGCGATCTGTTCGGTTGTATTGTTGTTGGGCTGAACCGAGGTTCCTTTCTTGAAAAAATTTACTAGTGAGTGCATATTTGTGGTCTTTGTGCGTAGTGAAAATTTGTTTCCGAAAATGCGTGGTTTTTAAATAATCATCTGTTGGAAAATATTGCATGTTGTTTTTATAGTTTATTTAATAAAAATTTAGAATAAAGTAAGAATTAAAAAAAATTGTGAGACCAAAAAATAAAAAATGGAGCAGCTTAAGAAATAATTTATCACCAATCTGTTTGTTGCAAGTAGATGCTTTTGGTGCTGCATTTTACCGTGATACTCGGTCAAAAAATATAATCTTGTCGGAACGTTTTTTATGAGGGCATAAGAGCTCAAAATTTAAAAAAAATCCACCTTCTTAGTGCTTGTATTTTTGGCTAATAAAAAATAATAATATACAAATATATTCGGTTTTCCAATCGATGTACAGGGGATAATTTCCACTCTCACCTATGTTTTACTTAAGGAGGTGACGGCCATTATTGAACTAAAAATGTTTTTTTAAATATATTTGTTTAAACATAAACTACAATCTTTTTGCGTAGAATTCAACTGAGCCCACGAGAAACAGCGCATTGTGCTTAAAATAATTTTTTTGAAGGTTACGAATCAAGTGCTCTGGTGCATCTTGCCTAGACAAATTTGCTTCTCGTCATTACGTAAAAAACTACCTTCCAATTAAAAATCGTGGCGTCAGCAGCCAAAACAGTTTAGGCGCTTATCACTCTAAGGTCCCGGGCTCGAATCCGACGTACTTAAAAAAGGGGTTTTTTCTTCAAGAACACCGACATCCCGAGGGTTGACCTCTGTTGTTGAGAACCCTCGTCAAAAATCGCCTTTCTTTTTACTGAAAGAAGAACGTTTTGTGACGATTTTTATGGGGTTGATTGAGCTGCAGCGGGAAAAATCCAAACTTGATCAGAAAATCGCTTTTTCTGAAAATTTTTATTATTCCACTTTCCTATAAGTCTCTTGGTCTGAATGAAGCGGTTATTTTCTCACGACAATTGTGGTTAGCAATCTTTTGAAAAAACTCCCAGGAACAGTGAAATACCTTTTTTTTGTAAAAAAAGAATCAAATTTTGTCAACTTATTGCCAAAAATTACCAATACAAAATTTGTTTTAAACTCTAGCTTTGTAGATGTGTATCTTACTAAGAAATATAAAATAAAAAAGGGTTGGTTATCTATCTATCTAACTTTCTCTCTCTCTCTCTCTCTCTCTCTCTCTATATATATATATATATA